>NW_026901327.1:0-3566 GCF_033783945.1 Neopsephotus bourkii
ATTGCAGGCAGGAAGCTCTTAATTTAGGTGACAATCTGGAGGCATGTTGTCTACCTTCAGGAAGAGTGCTCACCTCACTGGTGGCTCTACCAAAAACTTAGTGACATGAGCAAGGAAACCTGGCAGCCCAGCCAGCATTCAGATGGTTGCCCTTGGGGCTGCTGCCTTCCCTGGACCACCTCGACCTGCAGCTGGGTTTGCAAGGGCTGGCATCTGTTGTCCTGAACATCTCTTCTCTGGGATGCTGCATCTTGAGTCTCAGCCAGACTAGGGGCTTGTACTCAACACTTGTGCCAGCCTTGAGGGAACTCCCCTTTTAATCACCTCCCCACATACAGGCACTGCAGGTTTTATGTGCACTGCTCTAACAATGAGCTCCCAGTGAAAACCTCTGCTCATCTGAATAGCATGTGAATTCGTCACACTCCCTGCTGGTGACTTCAGCAGAAGATGAAGGCCAGCAAACCATGCAGACAGCACCCTCCTCTCTGATGGACATGCTTTTCTTTGCTGTTTGCTCAGATTGTTTAAAACAAATTGCATCAATCTCCTTCACGCTTTGCAGTCTGAAATTTTGCCAGAGAAAAAACCACATTAGGTTATGAATAAATGGAGAATAACGTATTACATCCCTGAGAAATTTTAGTCTTCCACAACGTTGCTACCCACTTTGATAAGTACTTGTTCCACACAGGAGCCGAGTAAGTAGCTTTACACTAATTTATGTCACTAGGTTGTAATTACTTTCTAGTAATAGCTTTGTGTGATGCTCTGTGTAAATGCAAAACATAAAAACAGTCTCTAGGAACTTGCAGTTTGAATGACATAGAAAGTGGTGCCATATTAACAAATGGAGGATCATGCTGGGCCTTTTCTACCCATAGTTAGCCATCAGATCAGGCTGATGTTGGATAAAGTACAGTTACTTCACAAGAATCAACTCTGATTGCTCACATTAAAATTATTATATTAAACAAAAAACCACAAGCAGAGTCACTACTAAGTTTACTTAAGTGTTAAATATAAAAAAGCATTCTATTAAAGCAAAGCCTCACAAGCAGCTTCCTCGTCTTGTATGCCAGCCCGTGAATTTCCCAACCATTGAGCTTCTCCACAACATTGCTCTTCTCTCTTTATGCCAAAACCTCTCATGTGGTCAACCATACCTCACTCTGCAGACAGCAGTGTTGAGTGTGCTCTCTGCGGTGACCAACTGGCAGGTGAAGGGATGCTCCCAGTACCCAGGGACAGGGAAAAAGCCACATTTCCAAAACACAAGGCACTGTGTGCATCTGCAGCATCAAGGTCCTTTGAAACAGGCTCTTGTAGCAAGACATCTGTTGGATATTTTGCATTCTCAGGATATCAGGATCTAAAATCTACAGAGAAGAATTAACTGAACAGCATCTCCAGGAGCCCACTCACACCGATGACCTCTGCATACACAGCAAAATTGATTAAATGTACACTTCCTTGCCTGCAGCTTCAGCAGGGCCAGCAGGTCAATCACATTAATATCAGGTACTCTGGTTTATTGGAGATTTCTTGTGGAAATGAATGTCAGCATGGTTGAATCCAGAAATGTAAAGGTTCTCCGGAAAAGTCAAACATAAATGGATTGTATCTTGCAGATTGACAAAGCTTTTTCCATTGATATTTCTCCCTAGGCACTTCAAGCTATGGATGTAGTATAGGATGTGCTCTGTGGTTAGAAGAGATGTCTTGTCAGATGAGGTGTCTTAGCACAATAGAGAAGCAAGTGAAATGTGGTGGCTTTTGGGACGCAATAAATCTTCCATGACATTGGAGATGTTATTATCAACACCTCCATCTCTATTAGTGCCCTTTCATAGCTAAGGAGACAATTCAAGATTGCTGAGGCAGGAGCTATCGGACACATTTAAGTTACCTATCATAAAAGGAGATTGACCATAGCCTGGAAGTACATGTTATGCTGTGACTGCAGAAGATGGTCCTTGTTTTCAAGGAGCCAGCAGTTTTGGAGGCTCAGAGGGTGCTTGCAGCAGAGCTAATGGGATGGCCGTGGCCTATCAGCCTTTCCACTCTTTCCTCTTTTGCAGACTCCTGTCCACACTTCAGTCTCCTGCTTCCTCCATTGCTTCCCTGAACTGAAACAGCCTTTGTGCTGTGATCAGCATCACAGCAGTTCTAACATTGTGGCCACATGGGCTGGAGACAGGGAAACAGCAGAGCTTGGGAATTTCTTCTTCTCTGCTTTATTGCCCCAAAATGCCCCACAGGCTTTAATATCTACCTTCAGGAGATAATAAAGTTTACAGCACAGTATATTAGCAAAACACCAAGCATTCAAATGTATAACTTCAGATATCATAGTGTTATAGAATAAGGTAGAAATTAAAGGATAGAAAAAGTGAGTGCTTCAGTGGTCCTGCCCCAGCACCACACAGGCAGTGTGACACCAACCCTGTGCAGCCCATCAAAAAGCTCTGCTAAACCAATGAGATGATAAGGACACAAAGCTACTGGCACAGGGTGTTCGTATGACTGGCAGCTGCTTGCTAGATTTCATGTTTTGTTTACTCATACTCATCCTTGTCAGATTAAATTAAGTTTCAAAATGCTTTAAAACTGTTGGACAAATTCAGTGTATCATTAAGGGAAGATTCATTTTTCTGTGCAGCATTATTAAACTTCTATCTAATATACACCCTTTTTAGTACCAGATTTTTGTAAGTTAATTACCCAAAGCTTTTCTGCACCAAGAACACTAATGAAACCTCTAATGGACTGCAATCAAGAAATTCTTTATTAATATAGAGAAGTGCTTGGATTTATGTTTAAAGGCAAAAAAATGAGGAGTATTGCCAGATCTGTGAAAAATGTGTGCTGCATTTGTATTTTCAGAGGCTGGATCGTTCCTTGCTTACTTCATCCCCTGGTTACTTTTACAGATAGGATGAATGTGTCTGTATGAAAAGAGTGGTTTGCCAAGGCCCCTGTGGTACCTGTAAACCACAGGCAGCAGCAATTGCCTTCTTTTTTCCCCGTGGTCTCAGGATTGTTCAGGTCTCAGCTGTTCCCATGACTGGTCCAGTTCCAAGCTGCCATTTCAAACACCAACCTGCATTCAGTCCCAAGCAGCTGAGACACAGCCAGCTGCATGTAAGGGGATTTATGGGCAAGAAGACAACATGTAAGAAAAGGCAGGCAAAAATAGACAAATGACAAGAAAAATGTCCCAGCACTGTTCTTTGACCAGAGCAAAAGCAGAAATGGGAGAAGCTCTCAGAGTGGAGTAGATGAAGATTCATGTTTTGGGTAGAAAATAAACCAGCAAAGGCTGCAAATATCAGCACTGTGGGGAATGTATTGCAGTTCCCTGTGAGGGAAACAGTGTCAGCATTGAAATGCTCGCCCTATCTCCTCACACAGTCTGCACATCCCCTGTGCAACACCCCGAAGGTATTGCATGAGCATTTGAAACAGTAAATGAATTTGCTCCTCCATAAATGCTCTCTCAATACCCCTCAATAGCTGCTGAGCATGGTGGAGTTTTGGAGCTCTCCCTCAAGATTCAGACTCCA